>NC_056729.1:351782011-351827011 GCF_019279795.1 Protopterus annectens | reverse complement strand
ATCACTGACTAACAGCTGCCACTCTGAAATCAGACATGATAAAACTGTGGCTAGAGTGCAGTGTCCATCTTCTCTGTCATCTTCAGCAGAGCACCAAAAAGAATATCATGATGCTATTTTGGGGGGTACAGGAGAGCATATGCAAGAGGACTTGTCTGGACATTAGCTCTTCAAACATGCCATCCACAGATTACAGCTGACAGGATGTTGTATTGAGGTGTTGAAAGACTGCCATGAATAGCCCTCACTACAGATACATGTAGGTCATGGAGAACTACATTTCTTTGAATGTTGTTTATCAAGAATATTCCCTGCCTCGAGGGTGACTTGGGCTGTAGGTGATTTTGCTTAATGTTTTTTTTTTTTTTTTTTTTACCTGCCTTCATAGGTGTCTTGTAGGTAGGATGGCTTACATTTTTTTTGGTGTTCCTGCAACAATACTGTGAGTTAGCTAGGAGTCTGATGGAGTGCTTTGCTGCTTCTTTCATTTTCTGCTTCACCACTTTAACTCCTGCAACAGTGGTGTCTAGCTCATTATGCTTGGGTGTACTCTGAGATCCTTCCTGTTTCACCTTGTAGGGTGGTGATGACCACTTATCCACATTTGTTCAACTTCCAGACGTGTAACTAATGGATCTTACCACTATAGCTGCACTCATAATGGCGAAACAACCCATACATTAACATTTTGTATTCTTCCCTTGAGAAGTTGAGTAAAATAGCTGACCACCTGTCCGTGGAGCTACTGGAATGTCTCCCACCCCACCGCTGAGCTGTTCTGCATGTTGTCTGCAAACTGGCAATAATACGACTATATTGCAACTTCAGCTGTAGTGGAGACAGCCTAAGGATATGTCCAACTTTGAATGGAGTACGTTATCTGGTCTTAAATGGAGAAGGAGTAGGCCATTGTACAGAGGGCAGAATGACTCGTGTATATTGCTATACATCTATAGGATGGAGGGATACAGGCAGTGTCCAGCAAAGTCAACACATGATGCAGGATTGTGATCAGTGGTATATCCCTCACTGCTACAGGTGTATGATTGGGGGGGGAGTAGGGGGTCACAGCGTGGCAGTGGTGTTGCACATTGGCATAGTATTTGTTGGGGAGCATTGCGCATGGATACAGGTTATTAAAGAAAAATTGGTACTTTCTGTTAACGGAGCAGCAGGCAAAATATGCGGTTTATGTCAACTCATTGCTTAATGTCTTTTTTACAGTTAGACAGACCTTCGAATAACAAGTTTTGTAGTTTGTATTAGTATGCATTTTGTAAAGGTTATGAAGACTGAAGCTCAAATGTCTGTCATTTACTTTAAATCGTCAAGGATTTACCAAAAACACAATTTTTATGATCACACCAAAAACATGAGGCAAAAACCTGGATGGTTGAGAGATATGGCTTCAAGTAGGAAATTCGTAGGATGGATAAACGTGATATTTTAGTTATTGAAAAGTAATTGCAATGAGTTAATAACATTCAGTTCTATTTAGCGTGGATATTTGGTTACCTCTTAAGTGAGAAACATTAAGTTTAAAAACCCCAGAAGAGGAACTGTCTCATACTGAGGTACATTTTGAGAGATATGGTCACCAACCTGTATTGCTAAGGGGCAGTGAGTATGATGCATGCCACGGCCTTAGCCTCTTCCTTGTCCCTTGACTTCTGTGTAATATTTTTATCCATCTGTCATAATTTTGTTCTCCTAATAAGTCACTGAGGATTAAAATACTGCAGCTGTCAACTAATTGGGTACAAATCCAGCAATAATCAGAAACACTATTAAAATATTACTTTTCCGTTTATATTTCGCGGCCTGACTGTTGCCCTGTGAATGGAAAAGTGCCGAAAAATCCTTGTGTATACACTAACCAAAAGTTGTACCCGTTATGGCCTGAAGTTCACCAGCTAGGAGAGTGAGGTATTGTAGCAGGTCCTACACATACATGGCATGCACATCCTAAGCAAAGGTAAAACGAACAAGGCCAGGTGTGGTAGAGTGGTGCAGGGCAATACTACTGTGGGTGACCATAATTTGGAGAGAGTACAGTCAACGAGGAAAATAGCTGTGCTACTGCATGCCTAGATAAAGGCAAAGTACAGTTCTAGGAAATGTTCGGCTATTTAAACTGTTTTGTGTTGATTAACTGTTTTGCACTTTTAAAAAGTTAGTTGTTGCTTAATTTTACCTGTAGGCTAACGCACTCAAGTGCGCTGGCAACAACATTATTTATAGCATTTACTGTCTGTTTTCTGCAAAAAAGAAAGAGAGAGAGAGAGGAAAAAAAAAAAAAAAAAATCTTGTTTTCCCGCCTTACTGAACTAGAATAGTCCAGTCTTCAGAGTTTGCTGACCTCTGGGCTTTGTCTTGGTTCCTGTGCTATTCCATATCCTTATTTGGATAAAAGGAAGCGTCTTTGTTCACCAGTGGGAGTGGGGAGCACTGAGCGGCCTGTTTGTCCCTAGAGGAGTGGTTCCAGCCAGAAACTTGTAGTCTATTGGCCATTTTGGGTCAATTCCTAGCTCTTTTCAGCCCCCTGTAATAAAGCCCACTTTAGCGTGCTTTTTCGCTTGTATTCAACTCAGCACAGCTCCTCGTGGTGTCCTGCAGAGTTCTACAAGCAGCAGAGAGCAAAAGAGTGACTTTTTCCTGAAGTATTTTTTTTCTGGCTTTTTGATTATTTACTGCTTAGCGACTGCATTTTTGCCTGTTTATACAGCTCTGCATTCTATTTAAACTGTTTTTGTGTTGATAAACTGTTTGGCACTTTTAAAAAAGTTATTTGTTTAATTTTACCTGTAGACGAACACACTCAAGTGCGCTAGCCGTTTAAAAGCATTTATAGCATTTACTGTCTGTTTTTCCTCTGTTTTCTGCAAAAAAAAAAAAAAATCTTGTTTTCCCGCCTTACTGAACTAGAATAGCCCAGTCCTCAGAGTTTGCTGATCTCTGGGCTTTGGCTTGGTTCCTGTGCTATTCCATATCCTTATTTGGATAAAGGGGAAGCTTCTTTGTTCACCAGTGGGAGTGGGGAGCACTGAAGCTGCCTATTTGTCCCTAGAGCAGTGGTTCCAGCCAGAAACTTGTAGTCTATTGGCCATTTTGGGGTCAATTCCTAGCTCTTTTCAACCCCCTGCTATAAAGCCCGCTTTAGCGCGCTTTTGCTTGATTTAGTGCGGAGTTGCCCATAGAGCACCATCTGGCAGCGCCGGTTAAACAAGGTTAAACTATTTCTGGCTCTGTAAAGTCTGCTTTTCAATTTTTCCCTTAGAACTTCTCTACTTGCAATCTAAACAGTCTATTCTCTATCTCAAAAGCTCAGCACTTGCTCCTAAAGCATTTTTATATAGGTAAAGGCTCAGCACTTGCTCCTAAAGCATTTTTATATAGGTAAAGTACTTTTATACTAAACAAAGTAATACATTAGCCTAGAATCCCCTTGAGTATCCATTTCCCTATAGGTCCCTTCTGACTCAGTTACACAGCAAACTTTTTCACTTTTCTAGCATGCTCCAGAAGTGGTCAGTTGCTAGCGTCCTCTCCTGTTCAGCTGGTGAATCTGGGCATCTTTGAGGGCAATGTTACAATTGCCTCATGTACACGAGACAACCCACTCCTTCTCCAACAAAACACAAATACATGTGAGAGGATGCAACTATATATGCCATGAAACTGGAGGCTGAGCTCTCCAACTCCCGGGACTAGCAAGACCAGACAGGAGGAGAAACCCCACGCACACCACAAACCCAGTTTCACATAGAACTATCACAACTACCAAAACAAACACATAAACACACAAGAGCGTGCTGGAGGCACTGATCAAAATCTACCAAAACTACAGAGGCCTCCAAAGCAGACACCCAAGCAACTGCCACCTTACCCTCAAGACATAAGAACATGTGTAACTGTACATAGTTCTCCAAAAAGTCAGTGTGCTGAAACAGTCACAGCCCTTACAGGCCAAACACAATGCCAGACACACTTGTTATCGGTGACTCCATAGTCAGACACACTGGCGTCCCACTCACCAGGACTGAACAAGGAAAGATCACAGTAAGCTGCCTGTCAGGCGCTAGAGATCCGCCACATAACACAAGCACTCAGGTCACTCCACAGCAAGTACGTATGACTCGGGTCATTGTCCATGCTGGTGTGCGAGCGATCAGGAGGCGATCGCACCTCCCTGGACTACGACCAAAAGAGACAGGGGCTCTCCAGATTACTGGCCCAGGCCGGGTACATGACCCTGGGCAGTATCTACCCTCACCAAGAATGATGCCACAATACAGAGACAAAATGATCAGCTTTAATAATGGACAATTACTGGTGTCATTCTAAGGGTATCAATGTCTGTCTGCCTATGGGATGACATGCTTGACAAGCCATGCTGCCCATGAGAATGACACACCTGTCACCCTGGGCTTCAGGATATTGGCAAAGGCTCTTGCCACCCCATAGTGCCTTTTTTTTAGGCAAGGCTCAAATGATAAACCTACACGCCCTAGAAACAAAAATGGAGAAAAACTGAAAGGTGGTACGTACTGCTCAATGCCAGAAGTCTAAACCTCAAGATGCATAGCCCGAAGCCCTCCTCAGTATGGAGAACATCGATGTCTGTGCTGTGACTGGAGGAAGCCTGGGTTTCAAGGGGTTGGGGGCCAAAAGGGGGAAAAAGCCCTCCTTTAACCATTTTTTTCAAAAGGGGGTTTTAAAGAATTATTGATGTGGAGGAGTTTGTGCTTTTTGGGGACTGCCACTGAAATTTCTTCTTCAAAATATTTCCTTTTTCAGGGTACTGACTTGTCAAACTATTACCTTTTTGTCCTCTGCTAAGCCATGAAGAATGCATCTGTGTCTCTAGTTTGTTGCTTCTAAAAGAAGGTTTGTCAGACTCTAGGTATTGGCTCCTCACTGCCTGAGTTGCTGATGGGCAACTCTGCTGTGACTAGTTTTGGTTGTTTGGACTGCTCATTGGTGGTTCTCTTAATCTGGTGTAGCTTGTTTGGGAAGCCACGAAGGACTGAGAGATGTACATCTCAGCAGCTGTATGGTTATCCTTTGCAAGGAAGGGAGAAGTGGGTGGCTTACTGCATAGCCAGGCTAAGATGCCTTTTTCCTGGGCTAGTGCCCCTGACTTGAGTCGGCCCTTTTCCCAAGTTTTAACACCAAAAGTGGAGTGTTTCTTTTGTTTATGATGTGAAGGAAAGACTTGCTGTTTTTTGATTATTTTTTTTTTAATTTAATGATGTTAAGTTGTCTATCTCGCCTTCATTCTTGCTGGATGGGTTCGGAGCCGACCTCGGCTCCATACTCTAAAGCTCGAGTTGGTTCCACCGCTCGAGGCTCTTATATCCCACAATGCTAGGCGAGTTACCTCAGATCTCGTTTGCGCTACAGCCGAGGTTGGTTGCTTCTACGGTTCCTGGTGAGTGTTAGCTTTTTCTTCTAAAGTTACTCTTTTACCCCTTTTAAGTTAAATTCTTAGATTAGTGTAGATCATAGAACTTTATCCCGACCCTAATTTTCCCGTTTCTTGTCTAAAGAACCTTTGGTTCTTCCTTGCCTTAGGCCTTCCTTCCCTAAGAGTGTTTGTGTAGTTTACTATAATTTACTACATTTTATTGTACTTTATTTCTAGTATCATTACTAAAATTGTTATATTTTCTGACAGGGTATAACTGGTGTGTTTGAGTGTGTGTTTGTGTACACCTGTCAGTTAGGCAATGTCTAAAGAAGCAAAGGTCTCCGGTTCAAGAAGTGTGATGCGTGCTGTCAGAAAATGTCTCTGACAGGCGCTCACACTTCTTGTTTGTCTGGGGCCTTTGCCTGCAGGACTCCTGTGCTGTTTGCCATGGCTTCAGCCCCAGGGTCCTGCAGGAAAGAAAAAACAAGCTAATTTTGAGAGGCTTGTTGAAGCCTGAGGATTCCCTGTCTGTCTCAACAGGGAAGCCCTCTAAGACGAGGTCTTGCTCCGGCTTCGAGCCGAGACCTCAGGTTGTTCAACCTTTGCCTTTATCGGCTCCGGCTGGACCCGATAAGTCTCAGTCCACAGTTTCTGTGGCTCCTCGGCTGGCAGGTTATAGGTACGTCGGCTCGACCAGATCTTGAGCAGACAGCTAGAAAAGATCAGGTCACCATTCTTGGCTCCGTTCATTCGCTCCAGGTTCTCCCTGCTGTCTGAGGAGCCAAATCATTCCTCTAGGTCCGAGGCTGTCGATCGACCTTCAGAGGGAGTGAGTGACTACTTAAGTCCAGGCACTGCCCAGATGCTTCAGAGCCCGACTCATCAGTCGGTGCCTGCCCGTCCAACTCTTTCCTCCTTTACTCTTTTTAGTTGGGCGGTTGTCGGAACGAGACTGTGGTTCCCGGGGGAGACAATTGTCTTCGGGTCCGTCGTGGGTCCGTTTTCTTCTGTGGAGAATCTGGGGGACTTCCCTCGTCGGCTCCGGGGTGAGTGGCATCGGACCCTTGTCCGACCTCTCCCCCTCGGTGCCGCTGGTGAGTTCGGCTCCGACCGGCCTCGGGCCATCACTGTCGGTGCCGAGGGGTTCTTAGCTCCTCGGGCGGGGACCTCTGGCTCTGCCTGACAGGGGTGCCGAGGTCATGCGGAGTGTGAGCCTGGCTCTACTCCCAGTCGGCTCCAGCCCCTCCCTCGATGTGCCTCAGGGTACTCACTCCCCATCCGACGCAGAGCCAGCTCCTCAGGAGCCCCTGTGGGGTTTCATCCTTCAGGCCTCTCCTGATTTGGCAGAAGAGCCCTCGGAAGAGGAAGAAGGAAGCACATTGACCCCTTTAAACCTGATGCTGGGCCCCCCCAAAAAGGTTGGTCGGGGGCCCCCAACCTCAAACGGAATTTTTTTGGGGGGGGGGGAAAAAAAAAAAGGGGTTTTCCCCCCCCCCAAAAACCCCTTTCCCCCAAAAGGGGCCCCCTTAAAAACCCAAAAAATTTTTTTTTTCCCCCCAAAAAAATTTCCCCCTCCCAAAAACCCTTTTGGGGCCCAAAATTTTCCCCCGGGGTTCCCCCCCCCCCCGGGGGAAAAACCCCCCCAAAAAAAAACCCCCCCCTTTTTTTTAAAATTTTCCCCCCCGGGGAAAAAACCCCGGGGGGGTTTTCCCCCGGGGGGGCCCCCGGGTTTTTTTTTAAAAACCCCCCCCCCCCAAAGGGGGGGGGGGCCCCCGCCCCCCCCTTTGGGGGGGGGGTTTAAAAAAACCCCCCCCGGGGGGGCCCGGGGGGGGGCCCCCCTTTTGGGGGGGGGGAAAAAAAAAAGGGGTTTTAACCCCAAAAACCCCCCTTTTTTCCCCCCCCGGGGGGGGGTTTTTTTCCCCCCCAAAAAAAATCCCCCCCGGGGCCCATTTTTAAAATTTGGGGGGCCCCCCCCCAAAGGGGGAAAAACCCCCCCGATCCCCCCAAAAAAAGGGGGAAAATTTTTGCCCCCAAAAATTTAGGGGCCCCCGGGGGAAAAAAAATTGGGGGAAAACCCCCAAAATTTTTTTTTTTTTCCCCCTTTCCCCCCCGGGGGGCCCCCGGCCGCCCCCCAAAAAGGGGGTTTGGGGCCCCAAATTCCCCCCTTTTTTTTAAAACCGGGGAAAAAAATTTTTTTTAAAAAAAAAAGGGGGGGGCCCCCCGGGGAACCTAAAAAAAAATTTTTGGGGTTTCCCCCAAAAAACCCCCCCGGGGCCCTTAAAAGGGGGTTTTTCCCCCCCCCGGGGGAAAAAACCTTCCTTTCCCCCGGGAAAAAGGGGGGGGTTTAAATAAAAAAAAAAGGGGGGAAAAAAAAAAAAAAAAACCCCCTTTTCCCCTTTATTCAAAAACCCCGGCCCGGGGGGGGGTTTTTGGGGGCCCCCCTTTTCCGGAAATTTTTTTTGGGGGGTTTTTTGGGGAATTTTTTTTTTCCCCGGGCCCGGGAAAAAAACTTGGAACAAAACCCCCCCAAAAAAATTTTCCCCCCCGGGGAAAAAAAAGGGGGGGAAAATTTTTTTTTAAAAAAAAGGGAAAAAAATTTTTTTTTAAAAAAAAACCGGGGAAAACCCCCTTTTTAAACCCCCAAATTTTTTTTTTTGCCCCCCCCCCCAAGGGGGGTTTTTTTTTTTTCCCCCCCCTTTCCCAAAGGAAAAGGGCCCCCCCCTTTTCCCCCCCCCCTTTTTTCCCCAAAATTTTCCCCCCCCAAAAAACCCCCAAAGGGGGCCCCCAAAAAAACCCGTTTTTTCCCCCCCCCCCAAAAAAAAGGGGGGAAAAAAAACCCTTTTTAAAAAAAAAAGGGGGGGGGAAAAAAAAAAAGGGGGAAAAAAAAACCCCCAAAGGGGGGGGGGCCCCCCCTTTTTCCCCAAACCCCCCCAAAAAAAATAAAGGGGGGGGCCCCCCCTTTTTGGGGGCCCCCTTTTTTGGGGCCCGGGGGTTTTCCCCCCTTTTAAAAAAAGGGGGGGGAAAAAAAGGGATTTTTTTTTTTTGAGGGGGGGCCCCCCCCCCCCCCCGGGCCTTAAATTTTTTTTTTTAAAAAGGGTTTTTTTTTTGGGGGTTTTTCCCCCGCCCTTTTAAATTTTTTTTTTTTTTAAAAAAAATTTTTTTTTGGGGAACCCCTTTTTCCCCAAAAAAATTTTTTTTTTTTTAACCCCCCAAAAAACCCTTTTTTTAAAATTTTTGGGGGGGGCCCCCCCCCCGGGGGGCCCCCCAAAGGGGGTTTTTTTCCCTTTTTTTCCCCCCCCAAAAAACCCTTTTTCCCCAATTTGTTAAAAAATTTTTTTTGGGTTTTTGGTGGTTTTTTTTTTGGGGGGGGGGGGAAAAAAATTTTTTTTTAAACCCGGTGTTTTTCCCGGGGGGGGGGGGGAATAAACCCCAAAAAAAATTTTTTTGGTTGGGGGTTTAAAAATTTTTGGGGGGGGGTTTTTGTTTTTTAAAAAAATTTTTTTTTAAATATTTTTTTTTAATTTTTTTTTAAAAAAAAGGGGAAAAAAAAAATTTTTTTTTGGGGGCGGGGTTTTTTTTTTTAAATAACCCCCCGGGGGGGAAAAAAAAAAAAAAGGGGGAAATTTCTTTTTTTTTTTTTTAAAAAAAAAAGGGGGGGGGGTTTTTTTTTTTTCCCCCCAAAAAGAAAAAAAAATTTTTTTTTTAAAGGAAAAGGGGTTGGGGGGCCCCCTTTTTTAAAGGAACCCCCCTTTCCCAAAATTTTTTGGGTTTAAAAAATTTTTGGGGGCCCCCCTTTTTTCCCAAAGGCCCCCCGGGGGGTTTTTTTAAACCCCCGTTTTTTTTTTTCCCTTTTAAAACCACCCCCTTTTTTTTTTTTGAGCCATCTTAAAACTTGGTTATGTTGTCTGTACCTAGTTGCGCAAAAATGCATCTGTGTCTCTAGTTTGTTCGTTCTCCCATCTGAAAGAAGGTTTGTCAGGAGTCTCTAGGTATTAGGCAGCCTCCCTCACTGCCTGAGTTGCTGATGGGCAACTCTGCTGTGACTAGTTTTGGTTGTTTGGACTGCTCATTGGTGGTTCTCTTAATCTGGTGTAGCTTGTTTGGGAAGCCACGAAGGACTGAGAGATGTACATCTCAGCAGCTGTATGGTTATCCTTTGCAAGGAAGGGAGAAGTGGGTGGCTTACTGCATAGCCAGGCTAAGATGCCTTTTTCCTGGGCTAGTGCCCCTGACTTGAGCCCTTTTCCCAAGTTTTAACACCAAAAGTGGAGTGTTTCTTTTGTTTATGATGTGAAGGAAAGACTTGCTGTTTTTTGATTATTTTTTTTTTAATTTAATGTTTTACGTTGGTCTTTGACTAGAAGTCGCTGAAGAAACAGAGAAGAATTCCTTTGTTTGCTGACTTTGATTTCCAGTCAGAAGAGCAGGGTTTGGAAGTGACTTTCTTTCAGGAAGTTCTCAAGCTGAAAAATCTGATTGAGGAAAGTTTCTTCGTGTTTCCCCTCCAGAATCCTTTTTTGAAACTGTTGCTAAAATGAAAGTTTTGTTTCTGTGGGAGCAAAATTAAATGGTATATTTCCCAGCAGAAATAGATATGCTCTTCATATTGGTCGCTGCAGTAGCTTAAGTTAATATGGATAATATCCTGCATGGGGATGTAACAGTCTGCCAGCTTCCAAAGCTTCAGGACACCTTCAACGTGCCCAGACTACTTGAGCTGAGCTGACTAAAAAGAAAGGTTTGAGGTGCGAAGTCCATTGGAGTCTTCCTACTGCCAGAGAGAGCACTCCTCTTGGAGCTTCAGATGATAGATGGTCAGCTTTTGCTGTTCTTTTGATGGGCAGATAAGTTCCCTTTGAGGAAACACCTTCCTCATATATTTTGTAATGTTTTTAATTTATTTTCTTATGTGGCTAAAGTCTATTTTAAGTAGAGTATGTTTTTGAGTATCCGGTCCCCTCACTTTGTACTTTTTAAAATGGGAGCACACTTTTGTGTGTTAACAGTTGGCTTAAACATTCTAAAATCACCTTTTCTGTGTAGAAACTGTTTAAATTTAATGTGCTTTACCACCCCAAAAAGTAGTGCCTTGTATTGTTTTATTTGGACAAGTGACTATACTACTTTTAATTTTTACCAGCTTAAGCTGCTTAGTTTCTTTGGAAAAGAGGTGCCATTTTTTGGCTTGACTGTGGAGCAAACTACCAGTCCCACGAACTGTCCTTCCAGCCACAGAAAATTAACTAAACCGCCTTTGCCACCACAGCAGGCTAGCAATTTGCCTTACTTGCAGGTGGACAACTCTGCTGTGGCCAAAACTGGTTCCGCAGCCCACTGATCTTTTCCACAGATCACTCTAGTTTTGCCCATACAGCAACTGTGGAACAGGATCATCGAAAGTTACTAGGCTAATGGCCCTAGGGCTTTTACATGTCTAGTTGAGTTCTACCCTTATTTCCACGATCAGCACCAATTGCCACTGTTTAAAAGGGACACGGGTGGAACCCCCAGGGTGAAATTTGTTACCCATCCAATTGTCCAGATTGCATTTGATGTCCAATGAGGTGCTCTGTTTGACATGAAGTGGGAGTTCATTCCAAAGGGCACTGGGAGACTAATAGAACCTGCTGGAAGGACAAATTTGTCACATACTGGGTTAGTCTTTAGAGCGAGTAACCCATGTATCGTTTGACTTGCAGATATGCAGCTTTTCCAGTAAAGAAGGTTCAAAGATTGCCTTACATGCAAGGCATAGATCAGGGTTAAAGACTGCCTTGTATGCAAGGCATAGATCGCTTCTGGGTTGTCCATATGAAACGGAATAAAGTGACTGATTTCAAACAATCCACATAGGACAGAAGCTTAGGACCTTTGAATTTTCCTTGTGCGGAACCTTTGTAGTCTCTGCAATTGCTGTAATTTGGAAAGGTACATATCCAAAGGGGAGTTGCACGCCATTATTAGCCTTATGAGGGAAGTGTACAGAGATGTTGCAACTTCTTTTTTTTCTGGATGGAATACCCTTTCTTATGAGATGAGTGATATAGAATGCCCTTCTTACTACTATAGAGACATGGTGATCAAAGGTAAAGTTGCTGTCAACCTGTGTGCCCAGGTCTCTCGCCACAGAGTGCGTACTTTAGGTGGTGGTGATGTAGTAATTAGCAGGAAAATTGCACTTGCTGAAAGGAATAATACATTTTTGCATTGAGTTTAAGGCCATTACTTTGGTACTGATAATTTGTTTGACCCTCTTGTGCGATATTTACATAGTTTGGTGATTCTATGACTACTCCCAGTTTGCAGTCATCGGCAAACTTTCTTAGCTAGTTTTGTCTGTCTTATGTTGACCCTTCTAATCAGGTGGCTTCTGATGAAATAAAAAGGTATTCCTTTTTTTCTGTAGAGATTCAAGAATGTGAATTGGACTACATGAAGTGTGTTGGACTACGTTTTTTTTCTCTTAGATTTTGTCTCCGTCTCTCTCGACAGAATGTGCTAGTATTTTTCAGTGTCATCTCAGTCTCTTGGAAAATACAGCTGGAATTCTTAGAACCACCTCCCGTCCCTGCACAGCTGCCAGCATTTGAGGATGTTTCACAGCCTGTGGTTTCTCTTATCCTGTTGCACCTAAGAAAGCAGACTGAGGAACTTCGTATATTCTTTCAAATTTCTGTACTCATTCCAGACCTGATCCAGCAGCTATAGCTTTAGTCCAGACCAGTGGCTGCATAACATTTTAACTTTAATACTTCCCCCTTCTGTTAGTGATGGTAAAACAATAAGTTTGTGAGGAGGACGTGTATGCTTCTGCAACTTTAATTTTTAAGATATTTGAATTGTTAAAACATTCTCATATGAGCCTATCTGTAGTACATTCCCGTGGAGCAAAATCTGCTTTCCATGGTTTATTTTTTCTATTCCTTGGGTCACTACTGTGTCCAAAATGTTTGACACTAGAGTTGCATCCAGGGGTTTTGCCACTGCTACTGTGAAGAGATTTGCCAGGCTGCATTCTTGAAACCTTCCAGATAATGTAAAAATGAGAAATTGAATTCAATTCAATTTGGGATAGAGATGTTTTTGTCCACTCTGCTGGAGTGCTCGTAAAAAAAAAAAATATATATATGATGGGAATAAGCTGAAATGGGGAATCTCTCAGGTTTTTCAGTTGTCCTCTATTTTTCGAGATTTCTTGCTCCCTCATCCAGTTTTGGCAATAAATAAAAAAAAACAGCCTCTGCAAAATGCTGGTAAGGAGAGATATTTAAAATACAGTAACTGGGCGGTTTCAAAAACAAAACGTGGACCCCCCCCCATCCAAACAAAGGACAGTTAAATACGTCATAACTATGGAAAGGGCTTTGTTGCCACCCCGACACTCCCTTATCCCTTCCAGAAGACCTGGCGTCTCCATTCCTGTCTTTGGCAACACTGTTTCGGACAAATGGGTTGCGAGTCTCACTCTCAAATGCATATACAGCAGGGGTTCAGACAGAAATATTCCTTTTCCAGGAAAATTATTTCTACCTCCACCAGACCAAGCTTCTTTGTTCCCTCCTGTCCTACAGCACATGCTTTCTCAGGGGTAAAAGGAACAGTTCCTCTATTTCAGCATGTGTCTGGTACCAAAGAAAGAAAATGCCTGGAGAACAGTACTGAACCTATCTTTCCTAAAGTGATTTGTGATTGTATAGTGAAAGCATTTTGAACCTTAGCACAATCTCTTACCTCATCTTCTTTGTTTTGAGTTTCTTTGTAACCTAAGATTTAAGATTGTTACATGCCTATGTTTAAAGTTTTGCATATTTGGGTCACCATTGTCAGTTCTCTGCCTAACACTTTGGGCTATTCACTGCTCCAAGAGTGTACTTGGGAAGTGTCTAGCTCCAGTCATAGCACATTAGAGTATCCATATTTGGGTTTTCACATTTTTCCATATCTGTATTCGGACTAATCATTAGAGTCTTTCAAACTTTCAGGAATTTCTCACCTGGATGATTAAGCTATGCAGGTTGGGGTTCCAAGAGAATAATAAAGCCTTTTGTTTTTACTCCATCACACAATTGTTTCTGGCACCACAATATATAAAGAGCTTTTCTTTCCCAGGAAAAAAATATATATTTGACCGGGAAGGTCCAAGTTGGCACAGGCCCATTTTTAGCAGAGGCTTGGTTGGCCGGCAAATAGAATAAAGATTACAAATTATACAATACCGACACTCGTACAGTAGTGGTACATACAAGAACAACAAGGAATAAGCAGAGGGAGTCAAGAATAGATAGAACAGTTGACTATATAGAAGACAAGGGTGATGGGAAGTAGTTAGAAATAAGCATGGTAAAGCTGTTGCTCAAGCTGCTGCAGAGACTGACCTGCCAGCCGTGATACTGAGAGGATGTTTATTCTCGTGTATCATTTGCACTTTTGATTTAATATTTCTGTAATCTGTATAACTGTTTTTATGCTCTCCTTGCTGTGTGATACAGCTGAATATCTGTTGTTGTTGACCTCAGTTTGTAGTGGGATCCTTTTGTCTAGAGGCCTATCTGTTTTCTTAGTCAGAGAAAGTGAACAGAACTGGTTTAATCTAGCCAGGGCATTACTGCATCTGTTATTGTTTGGATAATTGGTGTGGTTTCTGTGCCTTAAATAGCCAGTGTTTTAAATCTGATATACCCATTGCTCAAGCTGCTGCAGAGAGACTGACCTACTGCCAGCTGTGTGCAATTACTTTTTCTTTTGTCTCTAGCAGTGTCCCCTCCAGGCAATGCCTTCCTGTCAGTTGGCATGAAAGTTCTTAAGGGCTTGGCAACTAAACCTGACACCTTAGACTGCTCAGCTAGAGCTGACTAATGGCTTAGAGAATGTGGGAGGTGGTGTGAAGATTTGGAAGATGGATGGCTGTTGCATCCTATGCTGGATATATTTGCTTAGGCTGCTGCAGCAGTGATCATTTGAACATCTACTGTTTTATAGCAAGTTTACTTGCCCAACTGTACTTTTGTTAGATTTTTCTCAACCTGGGTATTGATCTCGACATCGATGATCGACCGCATGGTTTACCAGCTATGGATCCAAGCACTCAGCTCCTCCCCTCACCCATAATGCCTGTACTATCCTGCCCTTCCTGTTTTTATTGGCTTTTGATGACGTTTTCTTGATCTTGCACATGCCCAACGGTCAAACTTTTGCTCCCAAAAAAGTCTTATGGATATATAAAATACCTCGGGCAAATATGTTTTCTAATCCTAGATCAGACCCTGCTGTATCCAAGCCATACACTGCTAAACATGTCTTGAATGCTTATCTATTCCATCTAACAAGGATTGGAAAGCTTTTGCTGTATTTCAGAATAAAGTTTATTCTTCTAATTTGTTTCAGAATTCCAAATTGCTAGGCTTGTATTGAAATTCTTAATGGCCTGTTTTAGGAACATGAAGTTAACTGCTAACTTTCCTTCTTTAGATGTTAAAACTTCACTGAATTCCTTAATTATCTTCTTTTCAAGTAACCAGATACTCTGATTGCTTTTAGGACTTGGCTGGTGCTGTATCCAGAGCTGCTGCTACTGGGACAGTTAAGTGTGTATCTGAAGTAGGAGATTCATTTGTCTGCAACCTGTGGGTTATGGATCCGATATCGGATCCGAACCGGCATGGTTTACCAGCTATGGATCCAAGCACTCAGCTCCTCCCCTCACCCATAATGCCCTGCTCTACCCTCATGACCTCAGATCTCGTTTGCCGCGCATGGTGACCGGATTGCTTCTCAAGCTAAGTGCTAATTTTAGTGTTGAATTTTCAAAATTTAATAGATTTTTTTTGGGTTTTTGTGTGAAAGTGTAGGTTCCCTTTTGACATATTTACTTTTTAGAGTTAATCTAAAGTTATATCCCTCCCCTCGCTGTTGGCGTAGTGTGTGTGTGTGTTGGGCCTGTGAGTGTATTTGTGTGTTTTAGTTACTTTAGTTTTAGTAACTACTGTGATAGTTTGGGATGGCAGAGCAACCCAAATCTATCTTTTCTAAATGCTCCGAGTGTGGCCATAAGCTTTCCCCAGCTGATGGCCACACTTGGTGTGTTAGATGCCTGGGGGTTGAACACCTCACGTCTGGTTGTACCATTTGTGCAGGGTTCAACCCCAGGGCATTGAAGGAGCAGAGGTCCAAGCTTGTTTTGGCGGGCCTTTTACCGCCGGACTCGGCTCCGACCTCCGCTCCTTCAGGAGTAACCGTACCTACGGTTATTCCTTCTGCGGCACCCCCTCCTCCTCCTCCTGGGACTCAACCTCCCGTTTCTGGTTCGGAGGAGAGGGATGCTAAGAAAAGGGACCGGAGGGAGAAGCACCATAAGCGGCGGGCCGAGACCTCTGTTTCGGCCCCGCCAGCCAAGCGGGCTTCTCCCCCGGCTCCGTTGTCTGCTCGGTCTCCTTCTCGGCTCCGGTCTCCAGTGTGTTTTTCACCGGGACCTGAGGAGGAGGAGACCCGATCTCCGTCGAGGCTATCGAGGAGGCACTCCAGGCCTACCTCGGTAGCCTCGTCGAGATCTACGTATAGCCTTTCGGATGCTGATCTGGACCGGATGGTAAGGTTCATCCAGGCCCAGATGCAGATGGGAGTGCTCTTGCCTCCCCCCCCCCCCTCTGGGGGGGAGTTAAACACCCTTTTTTAAACAGATTGCTGCTTCTCCAACCCGCTATCCGGGCTCGGAGCAGCTGGAGCCGAGCAGCTTCGGAGCCGGGGGTGGGTCGGCGCCGATAGTACTTTGTACTTCGGATCCGACCTCGGAGCCTGGATCAGAGCCTCTGATCCGGGGGGGATCAGTGCTCCTTCGGCGCCGTCTGTGTCGGAGCGCACTGTCCCTTCGGATCAGAGGGGGAGCCGATTGTCGGATCCATTGGTCGAGGTCGGCTCCCCTTCGGCGTTTGTAGTGGAGAGGGCCCTGTTGAGGGTCTCCGGACCCCCGGCACTTGTTTCGGCTCCGTCCCGCGCTCCCTCTGCACTGGGCCAGGCTTCCACCATCCAGCCCTTGGGACAGCCCGCTTCTGTGCCCCAAGCTGCTCCAATGGAACAGATTGCTGCTTGCGAGGAGTCCTCTGACAGCCCCCCAGAGGATGTTCCTCGCAAGCATACGTGCAAAAGGAGGCACATTGACTCCCTCAGAGTCTCTCACGGAAGACACGGACTTGGAGGAAGGGGAAGGCTCCCCACGGTCACCCCCCGAGGATGTCTCATTTGGGGACATCATGGAAATGCTCCGTATAAGGGGGGGGTGGTCTGCCCCCAAGTCTTCCTCGGACGAGTCAGTGTTCTTGGAGGCATTTGAAGCGGGCCCGTCTACCTCTTGGGTGTCCCCTCCTGCCGACCCCCTGGTGGACCTCATTACCACCAGGGCGTGGAAGGAACCGGACACCGTGGAGCCAATTCCTAAGAGGCCTGATAGGATCCTCAGCCCACCGTCCGACCGCGCCCATTGGAGTAAGGGGCCTCCGGTAGATGCCATGTTGACGGCGGTGGCCACCAAGAGGGAACTTGCTCAGGAGAGTCCCTCAGCCCATCCCCCGAGCAAGGAGTCTTGGATGATGGACCGCTTGGGGAAGCGGATGTTTAGTTCAGCGACCTTCTCGGTAAGGGTGCTGAACTACCTGGCACACGTCATTAGGATGCAGCGAGATCTCATTAAAGAATACGCTGCATCTCCCCCAGAGTCCATGTCGGAGGAGGACTGGGTGCTGCACTCCACCCGCATGGCCACTCTTAGATCAGTTACTAATACCTCTATGCGGCTACTCTCCCACGCTACGGAAGGCGCCGCTAGAGCCGCAGGGGCAGGCCTAGTCACTAGACGTCAGGCCTGGCTCCGTCACTGTGATTTTTCTGAGCCCTTCAAAGCGTCGTTTGCGAACGCCCCCTTTGATGGTTCTGCCCTCTTTGGCAAAACCGTTCGCGAAACCTTGACCCAGAGCGAGAAGGACGGGAAGACGCTGTCTGGCGTCGGAATCCGCTTCTCTGCACTCCAGAGGCCCTACTCTAGGAACCAAAAGGGTCAGAAGATGATGTGGTTCCAGAAGTCGCAGCAGTCCCAGCCTGCTCCGGACAACCAGTCCTTCCGTGGCAGAGGAGGACAGGGAGGACGCCGCCCTAGAGGCAGAGGGGCTCCCAGAAACTTCGGGTCCAGAGAACCTTTCTCTGAACGGCCCGCGCAGCAACCCTGAGGGGTTGCCCGGCTGCTCCACTCTGGAGGCAGTCAGACGTTTTTCGGGACACCTAGCGGCATGGGAGTCCATAACATCAGACCGCTGGGTCCTCCAAATCATATCCAGAGGATACCGCATCCCTTTTCTTCACTTTCCAAAGTTGAAGTCCCTCCCAGACGTTCCACCCGGTCAACGGGAGGCCGCTTTGGCAGAAATTGGCCATCTGCTAAAGAAAAGAGCCATCCAGCCCGTCCCCCCAGACCAGATCGGATCAGGGTTCTACTCCAGGTTCTTTTTAGTGCCGAAAAAGACGGGGGAACTAAGACCAATTCTAGACCTTTCTCTCTTGAATCTGGCAGTCCCCAAGGAAAAATTCCGAATGGTCACTCTGCAATCTATTCTCTTCCTTCTGGGAGAAAATCACTGGATGTGCTCTATAGACCTCAAAGATGCGTACTACCACATCCTGATGGACAGGCGCTCCAGGAGGTTCCTCCGCTTCCGGCTGGGAGCCAGTCACTACCAGTTCGGGTCCTTCCCTTTGGTCTCACCACAGCCCCCAGGGTGTTCACCAAAGTATTAGCAGTGGTAGCGGCCCACCTGAGGCTTCAGGGGGTGCAGGTCTTTCCCTACCTGGACGACTGGCTTCTTACCGCCCCAACAAGGCATCTACTATTATTGGCGCGAGACTCCTTTCTCCATCTTGCTCCCTTTCTGGGCATTACAATAAATACAAAGAAATCCAACCTGGCGTCCACACAGCTCTTAGATTTTATAGGAGCCAGGCTAGACACAAGGAGTTTACGAGCCTTCCTCACTGCGGACAGAGTTCAAAATCTGCAGCTCCAGGTGCGGGCCATTCTCCACTCAAATTCTGTTCTGGCGGAGTTGGTCCTGAGGGCTCTAGGGTCCATGGCGTCTGCTATAGCACTTCTTCCTCTTGCCAGGCTCAATATGCGCGTCCTCCAGTGGACTCTCTTAGTACAGTGGTCATACCTTGCTCTCCCTATGCATCATCCCATTGCGATCAGCAAGGCTTGCAAGCGGTCCCTCCTGTGGTGGCTTCACTCTCCAGATCTCCACGGAGGCCGCCCATTTTGTGCTTCTCCCCCCCTCGCCACTGTGACCACGGACGCCTCCCGCCTCGGGTGTGGGGGGGGCATTTTGCGGGCAGGACCGTCCAAGGCACGTGGAACGATACGGAGACCTTACTGCATATCAACGTTCTAGAGATGAGAGCAGTGCTCTTAGCGTTGCTAGCACTTCAGGACTTTCTTCCCTTGGGAACAATTGCAATTTAATCGGACAACATGTCTGTGGTCTGGTACATCAACAAGCAAGGGGGAACAAGATCTTACCCCCTTTGTCGAGAAGCCATGAGAGTTTGGGAATGGGCAATCTCCACCAACCGCTTTCTAATAGCAACGCACATTCCGGGTCGGTCCAACATCCTGGCGGACAAGCTCAGTTGCACCATTCTGACCCCTTACGAGTGGTCTCTCAATTTTCAAGTAGCTGAACGCATATTCGCACGGTGGGGAACTCCTTCATGCGATCTTTTTGCCTCTCCCTCAAACACCAAGTGCGACAGTTTTTTCGCTCTGATACCCCCTCCAGGAGGTTCTCCAAGAGACGCTCTGGTGCATGCTTGGCCACCCGGTCTTCTTTACGCTTATCCACCCTTGCCTCTGATGCTCCAAGTTCTTCAGAAAGCCTCTCTGGTGGGTTGCAGAATGATTCTCATTGCTCCGTTTTGGCCTTGACAGATCTGGTTCCCCTTTCTAAGGTCTTGCTCGGTGAATCCTCCTTGGATTCTAGATCCCATTCCGGATCTGATATCCCATCCATCCTGCATACCTCCTCCGAACCTGGACAACCTGAAGCTGACCGCTTGGCTGCTCCAGTTCCACTCTTGATCAGGACTCCCGGTATTTCGTCACCTGTTAAGGCAATACTGGTGGCAGCTCATAAACCATCCACTAGGAAAGTCTACCGCAGCAAGTGGAAACGGTTTTCTTTGTGGGCGGAGCGGCAAGGTCTGAATCCCTTCACGGTTCCTCTCCCCTTAGCTTTCTAACCACTCTTTTTAACGATGGTGCCAGCAGTTCCACAGTCAAAGTACAACTGGCGGCAATTTCTCATTATCACATTGGCCATGACTCTAATCCTCTTATGTCAGCCAAGTTGTGTAAAATTTTCCTTAAAGGTACTTTTCTTCTCAGTCCCCCTGTAAAACGAGCGGTTCCTCCTAGGGACCTCTCTTTGGTTCTCCAGGCCTTGACCACCCCCCCTTTCGAACCAGCGGCTACGGTGGATCTCAAATTCTTGTCTTTCAAGACAGCCTTTTTGGTAGCCATTACATCGGCCAAGAGAGTTTCAGAGCTTCAAGCATTATCAGCTAAACCTCCTTATTTGGTATTTCATCCGGACCGTGTTTACCTCAGGACCAACCCGTCCTTTCTTCCTAAAGTTGCTTCTGAAGCAAACATTAATCAGTCCATTAACCTCCCTGTTTTCTTCCCTAAATATGAAAACAAAGGTGAATACAAGCTTCACTCATTAGATGTTCACAGGCAACTTAGATTTTATCTAAACAGAACGGCTGGTCATAGGCAATCCGACCAGTTATTTATTTCCTTTGCTAAATTTAATTTGGGCAAGCCAATTTCTAAAGTTTCTCCGTCTCGCTGGATTTCACAGTGCATCTTATTGGCTTATCAAGCTTCAGGAAGGCCCGCACCGGAGGGTGTACATGCCCATTCAACCCGGTCAGTATCTACCTCGGCAGCCTTCAAGGCTAGGATTCCTCTAGATGATATTTGTGCAGCAGCCACGTGGGCTTCATCTCATACTTTTATTTCCCACTATAAGTTGGATCTTGCATCTAGGGGTAGAGCATCATTTGGCTCCGCGGTGCTCCGGAATATCCTTCCATGATGGCCGCCCAAGATTCAGGTAGCTGGGGACTCTGTCCCACAGGTTGCAGACAAATGAATCTCCTACTTCAGATTTAGAAGTTATGTACTCACCATATAACGTTCCATCTGAGTAGGTGTATTCATTTGTCTGCAACCATCCCGCCCTCCTATCTCCCTGGCCTTTCAGTTTCCTGCATATTATCTGTTACCCTTTTCAGGGTGTTTTTGCTGTTGGCAAACTCGATCTGAGGTCATGAGGGTAGAGCAGGGCATTATGGATGAGGGGAGGAGCGGAGAGCTTGGATTCATAGCTGGTAAACCATGCCGGTTCGGATCCGATATCGGATCCATAACCCACAGGTTGCAGACAAATGAATACACCTACTCAGATGGAACGTTATGGTGAGTACATAACTTCTAATTTTGGCTACATTCTCAAGATCTGCTAGAGAAGGCAGATTTCACATTCTCCCCTTTGTAAAGATGTTCTGTTGAGGTCCTGAAAAGATGATGAAAGACTGAAATTGAGTTGGGGCTGCCCAACTTTTTCAACCCCCTTTCTAATTTAAATAAAACTTTCCTTCTAATTCTGGATCCTTTTTAAGAAGCACTGCAATTCAAGTGCAGACAGAATTTAAAAAGCAGTGACGAGACTCTAGGGAAAGGGGGAGAGCTCCTGAGAATTGTCCAGCATGGTTACAGATGACAAGGGAAATCACTCCCACCTTTTCACAGATTCCCTCCTGTCTTGCAAACCAAACTTCCCTGTTTCCTCCAGCATTAAAACGCATCTTTGGGGGGGTGTTATGGAATATTTGCCCGCCAGATCATATAAGCAAAGGATTTTGAGGAGGATATTTCTCGTGCTAAAGAAACAGAATTTGGAGACCAGTCCTGGATCTCTCCTGTCTTGCTCTCTATCAAGGCTCCAAAGCTCAAAATATTATCCTTGCACATCTTTACCATTCATGCCTCTCCTTGGTGTCATGGTACTGTTAGACTTAATCGCATATCTATTTGCAAAGAATTCATAAGGTTTTCTGTGTCTGGCTTACAATATCTGATATGTTATGTGATCCTATCTCGCCTACATTCTGTACTGATGGGCTCTGAGCCGATCCTCGGCTCCGACTCTGCACGCTATGCTATAGAGCGAAGCCTCTTATTGGCTGAGCTATTCTTTCCCAGGATGCACCACCACTAATTCCCCAGATCTCGTTTGCCGCTTACAAGCTAGGACGTGGTCTCGAACTTGGCTGAGCTAAGTGCTTTTTTTCTGAAAGTTTTTCTGTCAGAAAATTCTTTGAACTTTACCCAAAAGCTGTTTTAACAGCTATCGTTGTGTATAAGTGTGTTTTCGTGATTTTTTCTGTGGTAATTTGTGTGACTGAATAGGGAAAGGTTTCCGTTTTTGAGTTAGGGGGCCTTCCCCTAGTTCTTCAGTGAGTATTTTGTATTTGGAGAGGTCAAGTACTCTGAGTTAGAGGGTTCTTGGCCCTCTTTTGTTTAGTGTATTGTAGTTGTTATTTGTTATTGTTGAGTTTCTTGGGCTTCCGTCCTTCGTTTTTAAAAAAAAAAAAAAAAAAAAGGTTTTTATTATTGTAAAATCCTTTACTGAGACACATTGTATTTTTTCTCTGATAGTGAGTAGTATACAGTAGCATTATGTCCAAAGAGCATAGACCCTCAGGATTTAAAAAGTGCACAAGATGCAACTATAAATGTCCATCACCGATCACTCCTTATGCGTGTACTGTTTAGGCGCCAAACACCTACAGGAGTCTTGCAGCGTGTGTCACGCTTTTTCCTCTAGGGTCCTCCAAGAGAGGAAGAATAAATTGATCTTGAAAGGGCTTATTAAACCCTCTTTCGAGGAGGCCTTATCTTCCTCTCCAGCGAAGAAAAAGAAATAGTCGGCTCCGACCAGTAAGAAACCTAGGCAGGCTTCTCCATCGGCTCCACGGACTTCGGAGCCGAGGGCGGAACGGTCTGCCTCGATGCCTCCAGTCTCGACTCCTCTGGTTTCGGAGCCGATGGCTGGGGCTTCGAGAGGCGGGTCACCTTCATCGGCTCCACTGATTTTGGAGCCGATGAGGGTTACCGGCTCAGACTCTTCCCCTTCGGCGCCGAAGCCCTCCTCAGCACCGAGGGAAATTGTTTTGGAATCTCCCTCGGCACCGATACTGGTAGAGTCTATTCGGAGCCGGTCCCCCAGTCCTTCGGAGCCGATGGAGAAGTCTGTTTGGACCCGGTCGGTCTCCTCCCGATCTTCCAAGATGTTTGATTCGGACATCGACAGGGTGCTCCTAAGACTGTTTCAGTCTCCTGTATTCCAGAAATTAGTTTCGGCTCCAGCCCATTCGGCTTCGGAGCCGATGGCCCACCCTGTAGTTCTGATTCCTCCAACAGCCTCGGCACCGTTGGAGCCGGTGCTGGTGGAGCCGATGGAGATTTTCGGGTCGGCCCCGACCCTTACTCCAACCCCGGCTCTCGAGTCTGAGTTCAGTACACGGACCTCCTCCGGCCCTGGGGGGGACGCTTTGGGACCAATGTTTTCGGTTCCGAGCCTTCCTCTCGGTGCGTCTGCTGCGGGGGTACCGTCTACTGTTGTGGCCACGGGGGTTGGACCTTCCCAGGACTCTGGTGGTCCGGCCTTCAGGGCCATGAAGAGTGCTTTGGCCAAATCTTCTTTGGCTACCTCCACAGTCTCACCAGCACCTTCCCTACACACGGAGACTGGGTCTTTGGTAGTCCCCCTGTCCCTAGACAGCAGAGCCCCGGGGCCTGAGGTCACCCCCAGTGGGGGTTCCCCCCCTCCTGGAGGTCCCTCTGAAGCTTCTTCGGAGGAACCCCCAAGGAAGACTGTGCAAGAGGAAGCACGTCGACTCCCCCGATGAGACTCTCACGTCGGACACCGATCTTGATGATGCGGAGGGGTCCCCTAAGTCGTCCTCAGATGTCTCCTTTGCAGACATCTTGGAAGCCCTCAAACAGCGAGGCGGCTGGCATTCCCCCCTTCCGCTGACGAGTCTGTGTTCCTCAAGGCCTTCGGGGCACAGCCCTCCGCCTCCTGGGTGTCTCCGCCCTTCGAGCTCCTAGATTTGATCTGTCGAAGGGCGTGGGAACATCCAGACTCTGTGGAACCGGTGCCTGCTCGCCCAAATAAGTTCTTATCAGCACCCCCAGAGGAGGAGTTTTTGACCAAAGGTGTGGCTGTAGATGCCTTGGTGGCATCTGCTACCCAACAAGATGTAGCGAAGGCTTCGACGTCCGTCCATCCTCCTAATAAGGAGTCTAGGAGCATGGATCGGTACGGGAAGCGCACCCTCAGTTCAGCGGCCTTTACCTTAAGGTCCCTGAACTATTTAACGCACTTCACTAGATTTCAGAGGGATCTGATCAAGGAGCTTTCAGATACCCTCTTGGGTAACCTACCTGAGCAGCTGGCCCAGACGGTTGACTCTCAGTTGGCTACGCTGTCATCGGTATCAAACTTGTCCATGAGGCTCATTTCATATGCGAGGGCGTAGAGCGGCGTAGGTGTTGCTCTACGGAGGCAACCCTGGCTCCGCCTGTGTCATTTTGTGGAAGCCTTTAAGTCTTCCTTTGCCGATGCTCCCTTTGATGGGTCCTCTTTGTTTGGACCCAAGGTAAAGGACACATTGACCCGCTGCGAGCAAGAAGGTAAGACTTTTACTGCCGGAGGGGCACTATTTTCCACTACCTGTCTGCCTTACCCCAAGGCTAAAAGAGGAGGGAAAATGTGGTTCCGTAAATCCCAGAAGTCTTATCCCTCGCAGCAGGACGATCCCCCTTCTAGAGGCAGAGGAGGGGGAAATTTTTCTGGAAGACGCCGTCCCAGAGGCGGCAGAGGCCCCCGCAACACTGGAGACCGCGAGTCCTTTCGTGGCTCTTCAGCCTTCCACAATCCCTGAAGGATTGCCCGACTGTGCAGCTCCGGAGCCGGTCGGGGGTCGTTTTTCGAGGCACCTAAAAGCCTGGGAAGGTATCACTCAGGACTGATGGGTGCTTCGAATCATCGCCGGAGGTTACAACATTCCCTTTTCACCCCCCCCCCCACCGCCGTCCAAGAAAATCCCGGACCCGCCACCCAGTCAACGGGAAATCGCAGCATTAGAAATCTCAAAGCCGGATTAGGGACTTACTCAAGGTTCTTTTTAGTGCCAAAAAAGACCGGGGACTTGAGGCCCATTTTGGATCTAGGCATCCTAAATCGATCAGTCAAAAAGTCCAAGTTCCGAATGGTCACCTTACAATCCATTCTCCCACTGCTGGAGAAAGGTGTTTGGATGTGCTCCATAGATCTCAAGGACGCCTATTATCACATCCTGATTAGATCAGGCGTCCAGGAGACATTTGCGCTTCAGCCTGGGAGACGGTCATTTTCAGTTCTGCGCACTGCCCTTTGGTCTCACCACAGCCCCCAGGGTGTTCAAATGTTTGGCGGTCGTGACTGCTCACCTGAGGAGTCTAGGATTCCAGGTATTTCCGTATCTGGACGACTGGCTCCTAAATGCCACCTCCAGGCGTCTACTATTGCAGAACCTACAAGCCACCATTTCACTAGGCACTTCCCTTGGAATTACCTTCAATTGGCCAAAGTCTGTGTTGCTGCCATCTCGGAGCATAAAGTTCATCGGAGTAGAGATAGACTCAAACCAAATGCGGGTCTATCTTCCTACAGAAAGGATATAGACTATATACAGGCTCAAGTCCGAGCCTTGCTTCTCAGATCCAAAGCTCCAGCCAGGATGGTCCTGCAGCTATTAGGCTTTGTCGGCCACTGTTCTCCTAGTCCCCTTAGCAAGATTGCATATGAGAATTCTCCGGTGGCTCCTATCGACACAGTGGTCCTTTCAGGATCTCCCCCTCAGTCACCTCATATGGATCACGGAAACTTGCAAACGGGACCTTCGCTGGTGGCTGGTGCCCTCCAATCTGGATCAGGGACGACCCTTTGTTCCACCTCCTCCTATGGCCACATTGACGACTGACTCCTCCCAGATGGGGTGGGTGGGGGCATTACCTGGGCAGGTCAGTCCAAGGCAAATGGCATTCAGAAGAGTCTCCTTCATATCAACATTTTAGAAATGAGGGCGGTGTTTCTGTCTCTACAAGCCCTTCACGATTACCTCCCTCGGGGCATAATTGCCATTCACTCCGACAACATGTCAGTAGTCTGGTATCTGAACAAGCAGGGAGGGACCAGATCCTACCCCCTTTGCAGAGAAGCCATGAGAGTTTGGGAATGGGCAGTGGCGACCAGACGTTTTCTGGTAGCGACCCATATCCCTGGCAAGTCCAACGTGATAGCCGACAGACTAAGCAGAACTATTCTCTCTCCTCGAGAGTGGTCTCTGAACGATACAGTGACAACTCAGATCTTCAGCAGATGGGGAACTTCTTGTTCCGACCTCTTCGCAACCCCGCTGAACGCGAAGTGCAGAAAGTTCTTCTCTCACTCCAGCTCCGGGGGAGAGTCCTATGGACGCATTAGCCCATCCTTGGCCCACCGGCTTGCTATACGCCTTCCCTCCAGTTCCCCTTCTTCCCAGAGTGATCCAAAAGGTGTCCCACTTGGGGAGCAAAATGATTTTAGTGGCCCCTTACTGGCCTCATCAGGTATGGTTCCCCTATCTTTGGAAATATGCACTGGACGGTCCATGGTTCCTGGATCGGATCCCAGACCTATTAATTCATCAGTCGGGACAACTCCATCAGTCCCTTCACACTTTGAAGTTAACAGCTTGGCTCCTCCTCTTCCGACTATAGTCAGGAATCATACTTTAGACCCGGAAGTAATACATATCATCGGCCCACAAGTCTGCCACTAAGAAATTGTATACTAGCAAATGGAAGAGATTTACTATTTGGGCTCAACTCAACTCCGGGGTCTGGATCCCATCACTGTTCCGGTATCGGAAGTCCTGAAATTTCTAACTTCCCTATTTAACCAAGGTTTTTCAGTCTCTACCATCAAGGTCAAATTGGCAGCTATTTCCAATTTTCATGAATCTATAAACCCACCTTTAATGAGCAACAGATTGTGTAAAACCTTCATGAAAGGTGCTGCGCTTTTACGACCTCAGATTTCTCATCCTGCTCCTCCGTGGGATCTCGATGTGGTATTACGTGCCTTAACCTCCTCCCCCTTCGAACAGGCAGCAACATGTGATTTGAAATTTCTTTCTTGGAAAACTGCCTTTCTGGTCGCGATTACTTCTGCCAGAAGGGTTTCAGAGCTTCAAGCTCTATCTGTAAAACCACCGTACCTGTTTTTTCACAAAGATAGTATCCCTCAGGCCTAATCCATCTTTTGTCCCTAAAGTTTGTTCCAAAGTTTGTTCCAGTTTTTGCCTGCAACAGTCATTAGAACTTCCAGTTTTCTTTCTAAAGTACTTAAAGCGGAATACATCTTCCACACACTGGATGTTCACAGGCAATTGCGTTTTTATTTAGACAGGACCCAACAAACAAGGAAAACAGATCAATTGTTTGTGTCCTTTTTGGATAATAAATTGGGCAAAGCCGTCACACAAGTTCACCATTGCCAAATGGATCAGGGACTGTATTAGTCAGGCTTATTCCTCTTCAATAAAGAGCTTTCAATCTCTGTCAAAGCTAACTCTACAAGAGCTATGGCTACTTCAATAGCATTCCATTTTAAGCTTGCCATTAGTGACATTTGTGCTGCGGCTACGTGGTCTTCCCCGCACACCTTCATTTCCCACTACAAATTGGACCGGGGGCGAGCTTCATTTGGTTCCACAGTGCACAGGAGTGTTTTCCAGTGAGCCACCCAGGAATTAGGTGCTAGGGACGCTGTCCCATCAGTACAGAATGTAGGCGAGAGAGGATCACATAACATCTTTTAGTTATGTACTTACCATAACTTTAGATGTTTGGGATCCATCTCGCCTACATTCCTAATAACCCACCCTCCTTCCCCCTGCCTTGGAGATCAGAAGAGATCGGACGGTCCGAATTCTATTGTTTCATCTTGAAACATCTGGCAATATATATAAACAGTTGTGTGTGTGCATGAGTGCGGACAAACAAGATCTGGGGAATTAGTGGTGGTGCATCCTGGGATAGAGAATAGCTCAGCCAATAAGAGGCTTCGCTCTATAGCATAGCGTGCCGAGTCGGAGCCGAGGATCGGCTCCGAGCCCATCAGTACAGAATGTAGGCGAGATGGATCCCAAACATCTAAAGTTATGGTAAGTACATAACTGTTATCTGTCTTCAGGGTTTTGCAAAGTGTCTGGCCCCAGTAATTGCTTACTGCAGACTTCAAGGCATCCACATCTTAATGAATTGTCTTATTTACAGAAATTTCTTAGCCTTTTCCACAGAATTGTTTTGGAAAGTCCTCTATGTTCCTAGGAAAAAAAATGTTCCTCCTCCTGAGCAAAGTTGACATTTTACAAAGAGATTGTCCTAAGCTTTTCCAACTCATCCTGGAATCTGCCAGAGGAATTTTCCAGGCTTTCATGGCCTTTTTATGATTCCATTTGCCAAAAAATTCAATGGTACTTGGGCTAGTCTGGTCTTTGCATCAACACCATTATCTTTTCAGATTCCAGTGCTGGGATTTGTCACTTACTGTAGTAGATGGGCAAGTTCTCTCAATCCAAATCTCCTGTTCTTCCAAAGGATCAGGAGGAACAAATGCCTCACTTTACTGGGAGTGGCTGTTTTCAACAGGGGTGAAATAGCAAAGTTTGTGGGACAAGTGAGGCTGAGAGAAACTCCTAAATCAATATGTTGGCAGTGCTCAATGCTCTAAAGGCCTTGAATCATCTCTTGTCCCCAGGACCTCTAAGTTATCACAGACTATCAAATTGTGTTACATAAACAAGTAATGTGGTACGAGGTCTTGCCCTGATAGTCTGTGTTAGCAATTCTGCTCAATTAGGCTGTTAAGGATTCTTGCATAATATCAGAGCAAAGCATTGCATCAGACAGACTGAGAAGGACAAGGACAGACTTGCACAAGGGAAATTACACCCAGGGGTCTTCCAAGAATTGATCTGAATGTGGAGAATACCTCAAATAGATTTGTTTACCTCATTTCAAAACTGAAATTCTGCTCCAGTATTTCTTTGCAAACAGGCTTGGAAGACATTATCTCATTCTCATGGATGGGGAGTTTTTATGCTTTTCCTCTTTCCACCGATTTATCCAGGGTTCTTCTAAAGATCTAGGACTCGCAAAAAAATGGTGATGGTGACTTCATTTTTGCCAAGCAAATGGTGATTCACCCTTTTTTGAAATTAAGACAATTACTGCTGCCTTTCCCTCCGGCTGGATTTACTTGCACAGAGAGGGGTTGTTTGCATCCTAACCTGAAAATATTTCAGTTAACTGCCTGGATGATGGTTTTGATACCCTTTAGACACCTTTTTTACTGAGGATGTGCAGCAAGTACCAAGACAAATAAAATATGTTGCCAGAAAATCATATTTGTAAGTTAAAAAATGTTTCTTGCAGGTGCAGTGCTAAGAACGAGGGCACATTTGAGGCCTGAATACCTGTGGTTCTAGAAGATTAGTAAGTTATACTTTGGCCTTGTGTGTAAAGGTGTTTCTCACCCCCCCCCCCCCAGCCATCTCTTGTCTGCCCTTCGATCTACCTGTCCTCAAGCCAAGTAGTTTCTGAAAGGGGTTTTACATACCTGTTGGCGTAGAAAGCAGGTGGTTCCTCCATGAGATCGTAAATTTGTGCTTGACAAAAGTACACTTCTTCCATTTGATCCAGCACATCAGGCTGCATTAAGGATCTGATGTCAATATTGATTCTATCCTCAACGAATAGGTTCAGATCGGACTCTGCCAATGCTAAAGCTCACAGCCACCAAATCTCTGTAGCTTCTTTCTTACCCACAACACACCTCCCCATTTACCTCCGATCTCATTTGTTGCTTTAATTATTGAACGTGGTCTACCAGTGTCTCTTGGGCTGTATTAGATAAGTAAAGTTTTTGTCATAATTCCTTGCGTTAAGCAGTTTCTGTAATTTTTAGCCTTTAGTCTTTAAAGAGGCAGAGATGCTAACCAAAAACACTAAACTCCCTTGCCCTTATGATTTCATTGTATTTTCGTACGTACCATTGCTGGCATTTCCTAACTGTCGTTAGTGTTGCAACTTTTCTCTTGTGCTGCTGTCCTCTTGTTTCCTTTTTGTACTCTGTACAGCTGGATGCCATCGCTAGTATCTCCCTTCTCTCATGACCTGGTTGTATTTCTTCATACCATTGGTGCTATTCCTCTGTTTTCTTCCACCTTGTTTTTGTTTTAAAAAGGGTTACTTTCTAGTTTGGATTGTCTTAGTTTAGAAATTTCATGTACTATTGTTGATTTTAGATATTGCATGATGACTGACAACCTGCGGGTTTCAAGAAATGCTCTAAATGAAATGTGGGCATAAGTTGCCTCTCTCGGATGCACGCAGTCTTTGTATGTGCTGTTTGGGTCCATTATACTTAAAGGAAGATTGCTCCATTTTTGTCATGGATTTTATCCTAGAGCTTAAACAGAATGTAAAAATTGATATTAAAAGGTCTCTCCCCTTCTTTATGGAGAAGCCATATCCTAGTCTCAAATTGAAGCCTACCCTCTTGTCAAAATCTTCCTTAGACTGTTCCTGGAAAAGAAGTGCTAAACATCCAGTGTCAATCGCTGATCAGAAAAAGATGAAAATTCAGGATCCGACTGCTTCCTGAAATCCTACGACTTTCAAAGTGACTATTACAGATGCAGCACAATACAAACTGGATCAGGCAGAACCTTTGAAGATTCTTTATTGTCCTTGTACTTGCCACATATTTTGTCGGTTGACCCAGTATCTGACCAGCTTCCATCACCACTTTTTTTTTTTTTTTTTGCAGAGACCAGCATTCCATTCAATTTATTCCGCTCATTCTTCCAGAAGTCACACAGAATACCTAGTAAGAGTGGTGAGGAAGATCCTCTTGGCACAGGGGTCTATATTTTTTTTTTTTTTTTTTTTTTTTTTTCCCTTGGCGCCTAACATTCTGAGTAAGGTTTATCTGACCTTTCACTACACCACCCCTGCACATTCCTCCTGTAACACCATCCTTTGCCTTAGAGTCTCAGGATCCCAGTTCGGATCCAAGGATCTCCGTATCTTCAGATAGACAGACATAGTCTGAGAGCTCCGATCTTTTCAGATCCAGAGAGCTCTCTTGAGCCAAAGCCTGCTTGCCAGGTCCGGGTTACAGCACTCTACTTCAAAGTTTTTGGAGCTGCCTCTGTTCCTCAGAGCCTCAGCACAGGACATTATGGCTGCAGCTTCCTCCTCGAGGGCGGTGCTGGCAGATCGGATAGAAGGGATGGTTCGGAAATCTGCTTTATTGGATCTCAGCCCCTTTTTAGCTCCTTCGACCTCTGAATGCAAGGCTGCAAAGATAGTGTTAACTGCCTCGACGGTCCTGACAGAACCTTCCCCCTCGGATCCTACCTATTCCACCACGATGCCCCAGTGCCTGGAGCCTTAGCTTTCTCCACAGGGACATCTGTACCAAAACCTCAAGTTCCCATCCAGGGAATTTTGGTTTCCTCTTCAGATATCTCTCCGGAACATCCCACTGAGGAAGTACCCAGGAAGAGGACATGCAAGAGAGAGCACCTAGACTCCCCATAGGAGTCTGATACTGATTTTGATGAGGGTGAAGGGTCCCCCCAGTCACCTCCTGAAGCTGTTCCCTTAGGAGTCATCCTAGAAAGCCTTAGAGAGGTGGCTGGACATCCTCCAACCCTAGGTGGAAGGACATCCTCCAACCCTAGGTGGAAGGAATATGTTCTCCTTGAGGCTTTTGGTACAGGACCCTCTACTTCCTGGATGACTCTGCCTGCTGATGAGCTCATTGGCACGATTTCTTGCCAGGAGTTGAAGGAGCCTGACTTGACCCATACCTTGGAGACTGGACAGGATAAGGGCACTGCCTGTGGGGACAGTTTTGGGGGGCAAGGGGTTCCAGTTGATGCCATGGTCATTCTGGTGGCCGCAAAGAAGGGACTAGCCAATGAAAGTTCCACCTGTCCACCCCCCCCCCCCCAACAGGGAGTTGTGGGTGATGGATTGGGTATACGTGTCTTTGGTTACGCGACCTTTGCCTTGCAGTTGCTGAACTATTTGGCATATTTTTATTAGACTTCAGGAGATTTGACCAAGGAATTATCAGACACACTCTGGAACTGTCTCGGCAGAAGTTAAAGATTTGGCAACTTCTCAGTTGGCAACCCTACAGTCAATATCCAGTAGTTCATGAAGTTAATTTCCAATGTAGCAGAAGGGACCTGTAGCTGCGGGGTTCAGGCATTTCCATGAGGAGACGTGCCTTGTGCAAATCTCCCAGAGCCAATAAGTCCAATTTCATCAATGCTTCCTTTGACCGAACTACCCTTTTTCGGCCCTAAAGTTTGATGTCCAGATGTGAAAAGGATGGAGAGACCTTGGCTGCTGTGGGCGTATGTTTTTTGGTCCACCAAAAATCCTTCTCCTGGAATCGGCAGAAAATGTGGTTCAAAAAGTCCCAAGGTCCGTTCATGACGTGGAGGAAGTGCCCCTAGAGGCAAGAGGGGGGAACTCGAATGGGTGTCATTGCCCTTGTGGCAAAAGTGGCCCACAAAACCAAGGTTCATGAGGATATTTGTGATGAACCCTACCAGTGCCCCTGAACGGAGGCCCGACTGTCCACCTCTGGAAACTCGGATGTTTTTATCTCTGCACCAGAGAGGCTGGCTAGATTTAACAAAAGATACTTTGGTGCAGAAGATTGTATCCAGACGTTATACAGTACGATTTTTTTCATAAATTCCCAGAAAAATCCCTGATCCACCCAGTCAGAGGGATCAAGCAGCAATTCAGATTCGAAAGCTGTTGGAGTCCTCCAGGAGGTACCACCAGACCAGATAGGATCTGGAATTTACTCAAGGTTGTTTGAGTGCCAGAAAAGACAGGGGACGGGAGTCAGATTTCTGGATATCTCAAATCTGTGCAATGGGTAAAGTTTTGGATGGTCACTGTTCAGTCCATTCTCCCCTTTTCTGGGCAAGGACGACTGGATGTGCTAGATAAGATCTTCAGGATGCCTACAATCGCACACGAGCGAGCAAGCAATCTAGAAGGTACCTATGCTTCTGGCTGGGAGCCAGTCACTACCAATTCAGAGTACTGCTTTTTGGACTCGCCACAGCCTCCAGGATGTTTACCAAATGAATGGCAGTAGTAGCAGCAGCAGCTTACCTCGGACTGCAGGGATTCTGGGTGTTTCCTTCCCTTGATTGGCTCATTACTGCTCCTACTAAGCATCAACTTGTACACAGAAGAAATCAGGTTCTCCACACTGCTCTCCTAGGAATAACCATAAGCTACAGCAAATCCCAACTTCAGTCATCTCTGACATATGAATTTATTGGAGCTGTGCTCCACGTAAAGACTGTGTAGTGCAAGGGAAGCAATGGCAGAGTTCAGACAATGTTACAGGTCAAGAATGTTGTAGAGAACACCTCAATCTCGGCCCACACAATTCTTCAAACTCTAGGCCTCATGGTGGCAGTGGTTTAATCCTAGTTCTGTTGGCCAGGCTTTACATGTGGATCCTACACTGGATGTTGACTACTCTATGGTCAGTCTTCCATTAGTCAATGTCTTATCAGATAAAAATTACCAACACTTGCAAAAGAGGTCTGTATTGGTGGATCCATTCCTATTAATTGCTCCATGATCGTCCCTTTGTTCCCCAAGAGCTCAAGGCCATAGTGACCATGGATGCTTCCCAGATAAGGTGGGGTGGTCATTATCTGGGGAAGGCAGTCCAGGGTGCCTGGTGCACAGAAGAGGCCAATTTGCATATAAATGTCGGAGATTACTAGTGCTCTTCACGTTGCAAGCCTTTCTTCCCACTGGGACGATTGCAGTTCAGACTGACATGTCAGTTGTCTGGTACATCATCAAACAGGAGGGAACAAATGTTTACCCATTGTGTCAATGTGCTCTGGGTTTGGCAGTGGGTAATATCTTTTGACCGCATTATTTTAGCGACTCTCATTCCAGGGAAGTGCAATGTAATTGTATCTGCTCACTTTGCCCGCATTCTTCCACATGAGGGGTCCCTCGATGAGAAAGTAGTGGACGAGATTTTCTGTCAATGGGCCAGCCAAGCTGTGATCTTCTTGCCTTGCCCCTAAACAACAAATGCAGCAACTACTTCACCCTAACTTTCTCTAAAGGTGCAGTCACCCAAGGGATGCTGTACTTCAGTTTGGCCCACTGGTCTCCTTGTATGGCTTCCCACAAACTCCATTAACACCAAAATTTCTACAGAAAGCTGCCAGGTCGAAGAGCACTGTTATCCTCATTGCAACCTATTGGCCTTAACAAACTTGGTTTGCCTTCCTATGGCCTCACCTGCTTCAACCTCCTTGGAACCTAGATCAGACTCCTGACGACCTCTCACACCCAGATATACCAAACCTCAAGCTGACTGCTTGGCTTTTCCAGTTCCCTTAGTAGTCAGGCACGCTACAGTGGCTATAAAAAGTGTACTCACCCCTGTTAAAATGCCTGTTTTTTGTGATATAAAAAAGAGACCACCATAAATAATTTCAAACCAACCCCCATCCATAGCTTCTGCAGGAACGAGTATTTACATTATTTCTAAATGTATGTTTTCTATGTATGACTGTAGATATGGGTTTCCATAATTCTCCATCTTCCGATGCTATTATAGCAGCAAAGAAGAATCTGAGGTAATTGGGGAGGTGCATTGTGGGTAAGAGACATTTGGGAGATCTGGTGGCTGCAAACCTTAATGGCAGAATCTGATCAGATGGATCAGATCCAAACCCGTTCGTTGAAGAATGAAGATTGACATCACAGATGGAATGTTATGGTAAGTACATAACTTTTTTTCTTCACTCTGGAAAAACTTTGTTTCTCTGACTTCTGCAAAAATAGTATCAAAGTTAAAAACTCTCTTATGGTGAGTTGACCCAACTCCTTTTCCACAAGAATGGGGTTATTTTGAGAACAGATGCTTTTATGCTGCCAGAAATTTCTTTAGAAAATTTTTTTTCAGAGTTTATCTTGATCCAATCTGTTAATCTTTCTAATTTGTTTCTCCCTTGCTTTTAAGCTCTAGAAAGAGTCTTCTACTTTGGATGTCCATAAGCAGCTTGAATATTGCATGGACAAAACTAAATTTTTTCAAAACGGTTTGTCGACTGTTCTGTTCTTTCATATGGGTAAAAAAAAAAAGAGCAACCCATATCAAAGTGGTTAACTTCCAGACGGTTGTCTCTTGTCTTACTACTTTCTGCTATTCTCACCATGACAAATAGCTTCAGGAAGGATCAGAGCTCCCTCTATCAGGGCTTTAGGTTCTTCTGAGGCTTTCTGCAAAGTGTTGGACTCTAGAGAAAGCAACTTTGTCTTTGTACATATTGACACACAGCATTACTAACTGGATTCCTTTTCTAAGTCCAGAACTAGCTTTGCTACTACCATTCTTCATTGACTCATGAATTCTTAATTCTTTCCTCTGCCCTTAATACTGAGGTTTTGAAATCTAGTTGTACAGCTTAGGCTGCTGCAGCAATGATGCAATGAAATGCAATTGTGTAAGTAATCTTAGCATGACAATAGATCTGATGTCAGTCTTCATCTGATCTTGACTTGCGGGTACGGTTCTGATCCTTGGAACTGATCGGCCGATATATAGCTCGTGCCAACCAAAAAGTCTCATGAGCTGCTAGTATGCCCACAATGCCCCCCCCTCCACATTACCTCCGATCTCGTTTGCTGCTCTTACAGCTGAGATGCGTCGGCCAATTCCCCTCTCGTAGTTGAGTAAAACTTTATAGTTTTACTCCTTTCTAGTCGGCTTCTGGTTAAGTTCTTGTATTCATCTCTACTAGTTCAGAATTTGCCTTTTCTCTGGTCTACCCTTGGTGCGTGTGTGTGGTGTTACCCTCCTTTACCATTGGTAAATTCCCACTACTGTCGGTGGTAGTCCCCTAGTCTCCCCCCCCCCCCACCTTACCGTTGGGTAATCTTTCTGTCATTGCTGGCAGTTTGTTTCTTTTTCTTTCTGCTTCTCCTGTTTTTTATTTAGGACAGTGGCAGATGAACCAAAAAGCTCAGCTACTAGTCTCGAAAACGGTGTAAAGAGTGGCAAAAAAATGCCAAACGCTGATAATCATGAATGTTTTATTGTTTGGGTGTGCCCCACTTGAGTGTTTTGAATGTACAATCTGCCAGGGTTTCGGTAACAGAACCCTAGCAGAACGGAAGAATAAGCTTATTCTCAAAGGGCTACTTAAAGCCCCTTTCGAAGAAGTCTTGTCCAAGGCCTATCCGTCTCCTCCGGCCTCTGGTTCCAAATCTTCCTGTTTGGTGCTGACATCTCCCTCTGGCACTGATGGTTAAAAAGCATAAGCATGTTTTGGCAGGTTCCTCTTGGAACAGAGAGCTAAAGTTCAGAAGCTTTTTGGAATGGTTAGTCTTCCGTACTGTTGCCCATCCCGATGCTCTTGACACCAACCATGATGCCTACTTGAATTGCACCTACTTTGATCAAGGTTCCGACACCAACTGTCCCTGCCTCTGTGTCGGTGCCAGTATCTCCCATGGCCCCACCTACGGTGCCGAAAACTGACAGCTATACCAAACCTAGCACTACTTATTCCCCCTTGATCGATCCCTTTATTGGACAACTCCTTAGAGAGACCAAAGTCTCCCTCTGGATTGTTTGTTTGCTCCACCAGATGTCACTCAGTTGATATAGTAAGGATGGCGGATCAAATTCCAGCAGCCAGGGGTCTTCCCTCGTATTTTCATTCCCCTCTCCCTTCTGGTGCAGGGGGTTTCTTCTCTGACCCCTTCTTATTCTCCCCCTCAGACCTCTTCACAGGCTTTAGAGCTCTCTACTCCAGCTTCACAGGTTCCCATGACTTTGCTGGCAACCTTTTTGTCTTCGGGTACAGCTCTGACACCTTTGGTGCCAATGGGTCCCTGGGACCATGTCTTTGCTGTTTGGTTAGAGTCGGCTCTAAACATTTTTTTTGTTTTCCTCCTCCTCTCTATGGAGCTGGTCTTACCTCTTCAGCCTGCTTTGGCAGAGGAGTAGTCCTCTGATTCTGGTTTGTCAGATCTCTCAGAGCAGGGTATGACCCCAGTTCTGAGATTTTCTTGGTTCTGGGCTCTCATCCCTCTTTGGGGGAGTTCTGCCTTTCAAGCTATAGAGCCTTGGTCACAGCCTCTTCTTGGGTGGCTCCTGCATTACTACAGTCTCTCCCTTTGACCCTGGGTTTACCAGTTCTACCACCAACCTCAATCCCTGGACAGTGAGCTCCAGGGCTGCAAGATTGCCTGCTAAAGGCATCCTGTCTTCTGAGTCCTGTTCAGATGCTTCCACTGAAGCGCCACCTCAGAAGATATTGCGCAAGAGGAGACCTCTTGGTTCTCCTAAAGAATTTGTCACGGAGGACACTGATTTTGAGGGGGAGGATTCCCCGCGGTCACCCCTGGAAGAAGTCCCCTTCAGCGACCTTCTTGAGATCCTAAAACAGGTTATTGGAAGCCCAAAGACCCTTCCTTTGAGGAATCGGTATACTTGCAGGCCTTTGTTAATCACCAGTCTACCTCCTCGGTGACCCCGCCCACTGACAACCTAATTAAATCGTTTAGTGGGCTTGGAAGGCTCCTGACTCTGTAGAACCCGTACCCTGGAGATCTGATAAAATTGCTTTCTGCTCCTGAGGACCATCCACGTCGGGCGAAGAGCTTGGTAGTTGATGCTATGATAGTTGAGCTTGGTAGTTGATGCTATGATAGTTGAGCTTGGTAGTTGATGCTATGATAGTTGCGGCTGCCACTAAACGAACTAGCCGAGTAAAGTTCTACTGTACATCCCCCTAACGGAGTCCAAGGCAATGGACAGGTTTGGGAAGTGGGTCTATGCATCATTGGCCTTTTCCATCAGGTCCTTGAATTTTTTGGCACACTTGTTTGACTTCAAAGGGATCTAGTCAAGGAGCTGTCTGATACCCTGGTGGGGGCAGTGGCTGAGAGTGTTCAAGAAAAGGTAGTCTCCCAGGTAGCTACCTCGGAGTCTTTCAAATTTGTCCATGAGGCTCATTGCAAATGCAGCTGAGGGGGTGACCAGGTCAGCAGGTTCAGGTGTTATTCTACACGCTTGGGTGCACTTGTGTAAGTTTGCAGAACCATTTAAGTCTTTCTTCATCAATGTTCCCTTTGACAGACCCTTTGTTTGGGCCCAAGGTAAAGGAAACTCTCCAGGTGTGAAAAGGATGGAAAGAGACTGTTTGCTGTGGGCGTACATTTTTCCACTCTACAATCCTACTCCAGGAATGAAGGGGTAAGATATAGTTAGTCAATAAGCTTTTCCAGGACAAGTGTGGTATGGACTCCCCTTTGGACAGAGGGAGGGAGTTGTAATGGAAAGTGCTCTTCCAGTGGTAGGGGTGGTCTGCAGAATCAGAGTTCCAGGGAGTCGTCCTTTGGTCAACCCTACCAGCGCTTCTGAAAAGGGGGCCCGATTGCTGGACTCTGGAGGCAGTCCAGGGGGGGACTTTTCCTTGCACCCAACTGCCTGGCGATGCACAACCACTGATGGCTGGGTGCTATGGATCATTTCCAGAGATTATTTAATCCTCTTCATTCTTTACCTGAGAACCCAAGTAAAACTTCTCAACGTTCCACCCAGTCAGAGGGATCAAGCAGCTTTAGAAATCCAAAAATTTCTAGAAAGTAATCCAAGAAATCCTATAAGACCAGTTACGATCCAAATTTTACTCCAGGTTCTTTTTAGTGCCAAAGTAAACGGAGGCCTGTTGACCAATTTTGGATCTCTGCATTCTAGACAAATTTGTCCAACGGTCAAAATTCCAGATGGTCATGGTTCAGTCAGTACCCCCCCCCCCCATTAAAGGAATACTATTGGATGTGCTCTATTGACTTTGAAGATGCTTATTACCACATGAAGGTGAACAAGCGCTCAAAGTTCTTCGCTCCCGGCTATCAGGCAGTCCTTGCCAATTCAGAGTACTGTCCTTTGGTCTCACCACAGCCCCCAGGGTGTTCACCAAATGCATGGATGCGGTGTCAGCTCATTTGAGGCTGCACAGGTTGTTTTTCCTTACCTAGACAGCTGGCTACTCAGCTTCCATCGGGCATCTACTTCTACAAACAATTTTATTTAATTTTGGAACCATCCCAACAGTTGGGCATCACGGTCAATCTTGCAAAGTCTCAACTAACCCTTTCTCAGGATATGGAGTTCATCGGAGCTAGTCTCAACACCCTATCCTGTGTGGCAATATTTCCTCACCATAGGTTGCAAAAAAATACAATTGCACGTTCATCCTCTCCTTTGTTCAAACAAGATACCAGCACAAAAAAATCCTGCAAGCATTGGGCTCCATGGCAGGTGCGATCACGTTGGCTCCACTAGTAAGGTCTCGTATGAGACTACTTCAATGGCTCCTTTGCAAACCAATGGTCATTTCTAACCCATCCCATGAGTCACCTAGTTTTTATATCCAGCCAATACAAAAATGACTTAATTTGGTGGATGCAGTCCAAGGAAATTCTTCCAGGCTGTCCCTTTGTTCTCCCTCAGCCGAAGGCTATAGTGACCATGCATGCTTCCCAGATGGGTTTGGGGGAATTATCTCGGGAAGACAGTCCAAGGCACTTGGTCTCCCTCAGAGGCTAATCTACACATCAGTGTTCTAGAATTAAGGGCAATGCTTTTGGCGTTGCAAGTGTTTCATTCTGCCTTGCCTCAAGGGACAATAGCTATTCTATCAGACATGTCAGTGGTCTGGTACATCAACAAACGAGGGGGAACCAAAGTTCTAACCACTGTCAAAGCTCTTGGAGTGTGGTAGTGGGCCCTTCCAGCTGATAACTCGCATCCCGGGGAGTTCAAACATGATTGGGGACCAATTGAGCAGATGCATCCTTCTGCATCATGCCTGGTCTCTGAACTCCTGAGTAGCGAAGATGTTTCTTCACCTGGGCTAGCCTTGCTGTGACCCATTTGCTTCACCCCTCAGCAAGTGCTACTTTGCCCTAATTCCTCATCAGGCGGAGTCCCCCAGAAATGCTCTTCTCTGGCCTCCTTTTATGCCTTCTCCACTTCCCTCTGATCCCCCTCTTCCTCAAGAAAGCACCTTCTGTACCATCCTTGGAGACTAATGCACCCCAGTCTGCAGACACAAGCTAACTGCTTGGTTTCTCCAATTCCGTTAGTCACCAGGCATAATGATATTCCATCTCCTGTATGCTACATTCTGCTGGCATCCCATAGACCATCCACCACAAAACTCTATTGTAGTACATGGAAGAGATTTTCTATTTGGGCTTCTGATAATGGTCTGAATTCTTTTTCAACCCCAGTAGAAAAAGATAGTTTCTAGCTTCCATTTTTGGTAAAAGAGCTTCTGCCTCCACGATAAAGGTCATCTTAGCAGCCATTTCAAATTTTCATAACTGTATCTATCTGAGATCTGCCCTTAATTTCCCACTGGCTTTGTAAGGTTTTTCTTAAAGCCCCCATTCAAAGACCCCCTATCACCATGGGACTTGATTATTGTATTGCAGTTTCTTACATTACCTCCGTTTTTTCACGTCACAGGTAGCTGCGGGTTCAAAGCTGCTTTCTTTGAAAACGTTACTGCTTCTAGGTGTCACTTTGGCAAGACGAGTCTCAAAATTACAGGCTCCATGTTCTAAAGCCCCTTATTTAGTATTCCATAAAGATGGAATCTGTCGGAACATATCCATCCTTTCTTCCTACTCATTTTGGAGACTAATTTCAATCGCTCTATAGACTTGCCTGTATTTTCCACAAGCTTTTCTAATAAAGGTGAATACAGCGGTAGCGTTGTTGCCTCACAGCAAGAGGTTGTGTGTGGAGTCTGCATGTCCTCCTCGCGGTAGAGTGGCCTCCGAAAGACATGCGTGAATGGGTGTGCCTTCGCGGAAGGTTGGGTGTCGGGCTGGCAACTCTAAACAAAAAAAAATCTCCTGCCAATCATTAGCGGACCAGAGTTTTGCTGTGGCGACCCCTAACCGGGAAAAGCTGAAAAGACAACTGCTTGCACCTTCTGGACATGCACACTGTTACGTTTTTATTTGTACAGAACTAAGCAATTTAGACAGTGAGAACAACTTGGTTTCCTTTGCAAGTGCTACCTTGGGCAAATCTGTTTCTAAAGTTACTCTGTCTAGATGGTTGAGAGTGCATTTCCTTTATTTACACACACAATCGGTCTCCCTATCCCTGTGAAGGCACATTCTACCAGATCTATGGCGGCTACTTCTTATTTTAAAGCTTCCTTCTCAGACTTCTGCCCAGCTGCAACATGGGCTAACCCACATACCTTTGCTAAGGATTATAAATTGGATATGGTCTCTGAGGGAGAGGGCTTCCTATGGTTCTGAGGAATGTTCTTGGGGCCACACAGGATCTAAGGTAGCTGGGGACTCTGTCCCACATGTCAAGAATAGATTATCAACACAGATGGAGCACTATAGTTAGACAACTTTTTCTGTTGGATCACTGTTTGCAGTAGCTGCCCCCTCCCATCGTCCCCCTTGTTTGTTTGTTGCCAGGACAACCGGAAACCCAGTGGAAAAAGTGAGATGTTAAGTTGTCCATCTCGCCTTCTTTCTTGCTGGATGGGTTCGGAGCCGATCCTCTGCTCTGAGACTGCCAATACTAAAGCTCGAGAGCCATTTATACCAGCTTGAGGCTCCCCTATATCCCACAATGCTAGGCGGTAACTACCCAGATCTCGTTTGCCGCTTTAGCTGCGAGGTGCTTTTTTCTACCGGCTCTGTAGGTTAGTTTAATTTACTTGGTAAATTTCTCTAAAAATTCCTAAGTTTTTATTCAAATAGTGTAGTTTGTTGTCCCCTGCGTTACTATCCCTTTTAGCTTAATCCCGGGTCCCTTTTTATCCTGTTTTATTCCCTCTCTTGTCCTGTTAATTTGTTAGGCCTTTGGGCCTAACCCTTAATTTCCCTTAGTCAGTGTTTTTTCTTGCCTCTGTGTGATTGACTTAGATACACCCCTTTAACAAAAAACTGTGTGTGCGTCTGTGTTTTGTACTTTGATTTAAGATGTCTAAAGACACCAAGGTCTCAGGCTTCAAGAAGTGTGACTCGTGCTGTCAAAATGTCTCTGACAGACGGTCACACTTCTTGTGTATATTGCCTGTGACCTCTGCACCTGCAGGACTCTTGTCCTGTCTGCCATGCATTCAGTCCAAGAGTCCTGCAGGAACAAATTAATACTAAGAGGCTTGTTGAAGCCTGAAGGCTCCGCGACCCAGTCTTTGTCGGGGAAGCCTTCGAAGCCTTCCAGGCCATCGGCTCCAGCTTCGGAGCCTTCGACCGGAGGCACCAAAACTGCTTCGGCTCCGGCTGGAGCCGATGTTTCTAAGACTCTATCTGTTACCTCGGCTCTGGCTGGAGCCGAGGGTTCCAAGACTCAAATGGTTCCGGTAGTGGTATCGGAGCCATCTACTAGAAAGAGGTCAAGATCCCTGTCCCCTGGCTCCATTCACTCTGCTCTGGGATCCCCACTTCTGTCGGAGTGGAGCCACAGGTCCCATTCCTCTCGGTCCTCCAGGCTGTCCAACCATGACTTGGAGAGGGTGGTTAGTAGACTTTTAAAGTCTCAGGCACTAGCCCAAATGCTGTATAGCCCTACTCAACAGTCAGTGGCTATATCCATCCCATCTTCGGTTCCTCCTCAGACTCCCTTGAGTTCGGAGCCGGAGCTTGTGGGAGCCGTGACCATCAGCACATCTGAGCAGATTCCCCACCTTTCGGCTCCGTCGTCTGCTCCAATCTCCTCTTTGGAGTGATCTGGATGCCGGGCTTCCCTCGTTGGCTCTGAGGGGGCAAGTGGCATAGGACCCTAGTCAGACCCCGTTCTCCCTCTGAGCTTTGGCGCTGGTGAGTTCGGCCCCAACATTGGCCTCGGAGCCATCCCTCTCGGTGCCGGGAGGAGTCCTTGTCTCTTCGGAGTGGGGATCTTTGGCCCGGCCTGATCGGGGCGCCTTCGAGGTCATGAGGAGCATGCTAGACCCTGTCTGCCCCACGGTCGGCTCCCTCAGCTCCTCCCTCTACAGTGCCTGCAATAGTCTCTACCCACCCTCTCTTTCCAGACCGTAGAGACCCAACGCCTCAGGTTTCCCCATTGTGAATATCCTCTTCCGAGGCTTCCCCTGATCCGGCAGGGGAACCCCCTCGGAAGAAAAAATGCAAGAGGAAGCATATGAACTCCCCTGAGTCTATCACGTCGGATACCGACTTGGATGAGTCGGAAGGGTCCCCCTCTGAAGATGTCTCTTTCTGACATCCTTGAAATCCTTAAACAGAGGGGGAACTGGTCCACCCTCAACCCTTCCGAGGACGAGTCTGTTTACCTTGAGGCGTTTGTTTCTCGCCGTTCCACCTCCTGGGTGTCGCCTCCCTTTGACCCCCTCATGGAAGTGGTGGCAAGGAAGGCGTGGACGGCCCCTGATACAGTGGAGCCTACCCCATGGAGGCGGTCTAAATTCATCACAGCTCCTATGGAAAAACAATTCTTATCTAAGGGCGTCCCCATTGATGCCATGGTGGTGGCCGCAGCCACTAAGAAGGAATTAGCTGATCCTTCAGTACCTGTCCATCCTCCTAATAAGGAATCTAGGACTATGGATAGGTATGGTAAGCGGATGTTTTCCTCGGCGACCTTTGCTATGTGGTCGCTGAACTACTTGTGCTACTTCACCCGTCTTGAGAGAGACTTGCTTACAGAAATGGGTGATGCTATACAGGATCCAACAGCTGAGGGGTTTCGAGACGAAATGAACTCCCAGTTGGCAGCCCTAAATTCGTCAACTCCTCCATGCGGCTTATCCCTTTCTCAAAGGTATCTTTTTGCTCAAGCCCCCAATCAGAGACCCTCCACCTCAGTGGGACTTGAATTTAGTCCTGGCTTCCTTGATCCCCCCCCCCCCGCCTTGAACCTGCTGCTTCCTGCTCTCTGAAGTTGCTCTCATGGAAAACCCTTTTTCTAGTGGCCATAACATCAGCTAGAAAGTGTATCTGAACTTCATGCTCTTTGCATTCGTCCTCCGTATTTAGTTTTCCATAAAGACAGTGTCCCTCAGGACTAACCCGTCCTTTTTACCCAAAGTTTCTTCTGAGGCAAATCTAAACCGGACTATCTATCTTCCAGTTTTCTTCCCTGATTATTCGAACAGGGCAGAACAAAAGTTACACTTTCTGGATGTTCATCGCCAGCTTCGTTTTTATTTAGACAGAACAAAACAGTTTAGGAAATCTAATCCGCTCTTCCTATCTTATGCGGAAGGGAAAATGGGCCTTCCAGTTTCTAAAGTTTTCCTATCTAGATGGCTGGCCTCTAATTTCTTTCATCTATGAACTCGGAAGTCAAAAGCTGCCGTCAAGACCTAGAGCTCATTCAACCAGGCTGTTGGCTTCATCGGTAGCTTTTCAGGCTAGACTGCCAATAGATTCCATTTGTGCAGCAGCCACATGGGCTTCTCCTCGTACCTTTATCTCGCATTACAAATTGGATATGGCCTCCAGAAACCGGGCTAACTTTGGATGTAATGGGATCCTATCTCGCCTACATTCATAACAGATGGGTTCGGAGCCGATCCATCGGCTCAGACTCTGCCACTATACACTAGAACAAAGTCTCTCATTGGCTGGGTTTCCCCTTATCCCATAATGCACCACACCTGCTTCCCCAGATCTCGTTTGCCGCTTTACAAGCTGGACGTGGTCTCGACTTGGCTGGAGCTGTGTATTTTCTTGACCTTTTTGGTCTTTTTGACTAAGGTTTCTGTCAGTTTTTCAACAAACGGCTGTTTTAACAGCTTTGTGAGCGTTTGTTTTTCAGTTTTGTGAATTTTAGGTTTTTTTTGTAATTTTCGCGCTTCTAGTAGACTGGGCTAAGCCCGTTTAAATTAGAGGGCCTTTGCCCTTTGCTGTGTGTTTTACTTTGGTTGTGTGACTAAAATAGTTTACTCTGTTTTTCCTGTTGTATCGGGCTAAGCCCGTTTAAGTTAGTGGGCTTTAGCCCGTATATTAGTCTACTTCTGTGTACTGTATTTTTGCGTTTTCGATCTGTTATCTGTTTTCTACCTTGTTCAGGATGTCTAAGGAGCAGAAATCAGGATTTAAAAATGTGCTAAATGTAATTATAAAATGTCTATCACAGACAGCCATGCTGTCTGCGTGTACTGTTTAGGGCCTAAACATCTACAAGATGCATGCAGTGTTTGTCACGCTTTTTCTTCCAGGGTCCTTCAGGAAAGAAAAAACAAGTTAATAGTTAGAGGTCTTATTAAACCTTCATTTGAGGAAGCGTTTGCTT